>NW_026250502.1:0-3064 GCF_024521635.1 Tricharina praecox
GATGGTCCTCGCTGCCACAGACGGACGGTGGAATCTCGAGATACGGAAACGACAGAGTCTGGCGATGTGAAGGCTACGTCTCGGACCTGGTGCACATCGCTATGTGAGCTAGCTTCCCCGAGCTTTCGGAGGAGGGGAGCATATACATCATCGTCATGTCCTTTGAGCGACGCAGTGAGCTTGTAGATGGTGGTAGCCATCCCCGATAAGATGGTCGTTGATTGTGGCGGGCTGGAAGACAGTTCGGGATGCTGTTGATGTGGGAAGTTGGGGATGGTTGTGATTGTGGTGGTGTTGGATGTGGGTTTAGTGCGGGACGGAAGCTCAGAGAGATGATGTCGTTTCCGGCTTGCTTGCATCGCTCACCCCCCGCCCTGAACTTCTGTGGATGCCCCACCAAGTGCGATGTGGTCAAGCCCGCTGTCACTGAGACCAAGGCCCCGATCGTCAACAACTCCAAACAGGTCCAGCCTGTTGACATCATCCAGCCTGTCCAGGACGTCGTTCAGCCTGTTGTTGACCAGCACATTAGGCCCGTCCACTCCGAGACTATCAACGCCCCGGTGGTGAACACTGTGGAGGAGCCCATCGTCGAAGCGGGCGACCGCTTCACCCCTGCTGCCGCCCTTCCCGGTAGCTACTCTGGCTACAATGCAGCAGCCGCCGCCGCTCCTTTCACTAGCTATGCCAACGGTGTTGCTGCTCCTTTCACTGGCTTTGCCAACGGTGTTGCTGCTCCTGCCGCCGCCGCTCCTTACGCCGGCTACGTGAACGGTATTGCTGGCCCCGGCCCTTTTGCCTCCGGGTCCGCTACCGGTCCCTACTCCGTTCGCGGCACAGCCGGCTATGCGCCCAAGACAGATGTGATTGAGCCCAAGGTCACCCGCGTTGAGCCCACCCGCATCAACACCTCCGAAGATGTCCAGCCCGTCGACATTATCCAACCCGTCCAGGACGTTGTGCAGCCCGTCGTTGACCAGCACGTCAAGCCCGTCCACTCCCAGGCAACCAATGCTCCCATCGTCAAGTGCACCAAGGAGCCTTGCACCGAGGCTTGCGGATGCAATGGACTTTATAAGCGTCAGGAGGAGTGTGGCAGCTCCGGAGGCCAGGAGTTCGGCGGAAACACCATCAACAGCGGCGAGAGCGGCAACGGTGGCAGTTTCGGAAACACCAGCTGCAACAGCGACTGCGACAGCGGCTGTGGCTCTTGCGGTGGCCAGGAGTTCGGCGGAAACACCATCAACAGCGGTAACTCTGGAAACAACGAGGGCTTCTGCGGATGCCCCAGCTCCTCATCGTGCGACTGCAACAGCCCCCAGGTGATCCAGCCCATCCAGAACAACTACGCCGCTCAGCCCTGCCCCACTGCCGCTGCCGCCGCTATCCCTAGTGCTGCCGCCGTTCAGCCCCTCCAGTATTGCCCCATCGACAACAACAACAACCGCTGCGACCGTCACGAGCGTCACCGGGAGAACAACAGCTGCTGCAGCAACAACTGCTGCAACAACTGCTGCTGCGGAAACAACGGCAACTGCGGCGGCGGCAACTGCTGCGAAATCCCCCACTCCATCGCTCACTCCGAGGGTGAGTGCACTGGAGGAACCATCAACGAGAACATCAACATCAACGTGAAGCGCGGATACGCTTACCCCGGCTGCACTGACAGCTGCACTGACAGCTGCACCACAGCACACGCCATCCACGAGGCCGAGTTCGGATGCCCTCCAGCCAACCTTGAGCTCGTCGACTTTGAGAGCAAGGCTGTCTACAAGAGCCCCAACGCCGTCACCATCGAGACTGTCCGCCCCAATGAGTACTTCGAGACTGTCCGCCCTTGCGCCCCGGTTAAGCCTGTCACCGTTGTGAAGGAGGTCGCTCCAGTCAAGGTCTGCGAGAAGACCACTACCGTCATCAAGGGCACCACCGCTCCTTGCGGAACCGTGTACTAACTTCCCCTTCGTCCTCGCCCCCTCCCCAACATTTGGTAAGAGTAAGTGAGGGATAGCCGGATTAGCAAGGATGGAAATGTTTTCTTTTGTCATTTTTTTCCTATTTTCCTATTTCCTATTTCCTTTGTCTTTGTCTTTGCTGGAGAATGAATGTTCATTCGATTCGACTTTGGTTGTGCGCATTTTTGGGGGGAGCTCTGGTTTATCACCGTCTTCGGTCTTCGGTCTACGGGAACAGTGTCAGATTAGGGTTGGATGCGAACGAATGAAGTCAAGTGGTTTTACATACTGAAACGTGCATTGCCTGCGTACTCGGGTGGTGATCGATAGTGACCCCTCATCTTCCTTCACGACTTGTCCGAGTCGCGTGACAACCTACCTCCCTTCACCGGATCGCTCGATCTTTGGTCTGGACCTTCACTGGGGGTTTCGGGTTTCTTGCGAGATGGGCCGATCCGAGTTTTTCGTAGCCTTACGTGTCGGCCCTTAGACGATGATTCCGAAAACGTCGCCATCGTCTTGGAAGATATCCTGCACCTTCTCTTCCGAGAGTGAATGGATTCCGTTCGGTGCTCGCGGGCACGTGTTCATAAACCGGCATCAGACAAAATTGGAGGTATATGTCACATGGTGATATCAGTAGGATCACATTTTGACAGCAAGCTGGATGGATGGGCGTCCGGCCGACACTGTGCTGCTGATAGCGATATTGATTCCAGTAAGTAGAGTCTTCTCCACATGGCATCAACTTAAAATTGAAAAGAACCTCAAGCTCCTGGGTCCACCTTTTCCCATACATCCACTAATTCCTCTTCTTACTCTTCGTCTTGTCCACCACGGCGGCAGCTGCCAACCTTTTCTCCTCCTCCTCCTCCTCCAACTGTATCGCCGCAGCCACCTCCTGCCCCTCCTTCCTCTCCGCGTACCATTGTCCACTCTGCAGAACCAGGACACCCACCAATACCAACGCAAGGATGACATGGCTAGCCGCCATGACCCTCAGCGTATCAACGCGCCCAATATCCTCACCGTACTCACCACTCTCCACCGTACGCAGCCCACGGATGATGTTGGTACCGTACATGATGAGGCCGATCATGTATAGCACCAGA
>NW_026250503.1:0-1543 GCF_024521635.1 Tricharina praecox
CACCGGAAACATGTCAGGAAAGTACTTCAGGCCTTATCAGCAGCCGGTCTACATCTCAAACCCGAAAAATGTCATTTCCACCAGACGAAGTCAAGTATTTGGGACTGATCATTACAACAAACGGGATCAAGATGGACCCAGCGAAAGTCTCCTGCATACTGGAATGGGAGGAGCCGAGTACCGTCACCGATGTGCAATGCTTTCTGGGATTTGCGAACTTCTACCGGCGATTCATCCAAGACTATTCCAAGGTGGTATCCCCATTGACAGCATTGACCAAGAAGGAGGATGGAAAGTATGTTCCCTTCGTGTGGGGACCGGAACAGCAGAAAGCATTCGACGAACTAAAAACAGCATTCACCTCGGCCCCGATCCTCCGGCACTTCGACTACGATCGGCAGATAGTAGTGGAAACTGACGCCTCCGACTACGTCTCTGCCGGCGTCCTATCTCAGTACGACGACGAGGGAATCCTGCACCCAGTGGCATTCTATTCCAAGAAACACTCCCCGGCAGAATGCAACTACGAGATCTATGACAAAGAACTTGCAATCATCCGCGCCTTTGAGGAGTGGAGACCACATCTGGAGGGCGCTCCTCACCCCATCCAAGTCCTAAGCGACCACAAGAATCTGGAGTATTTCATGACAACGAAACTACTCAACCGACGACAAGCGCGATGGTCAGAGTTCCTTTCCCGTTTCCATTTCAAGATTGTCTACCGACCAGGCAAAGCGGGAGGAAAACCGGATGCACTGACCAGGAGGTCAGGAGACCTCCCTAAAGAAGGGGATGAAAGACTGCTTGCCAACCAGCAGGCAGTCCTGAAACCGGATAACCTACCGGAAGAGCTCCGGTTGGCAGCAACCAACACACCCGAACAAGACCGTCCCCTCCTCACGTCACTGATAACAGAAGGCTACGACATAGACCCCGTCCCAAATCGAATCCTCGAGCTACTCCGAAATCTGGCTATGTTCCAAGTACGACCGACTCCGACTACGACTGATCCAGGACCACACACCAACCATTGACCATGGGGCACCCGGCGCGCGAAAACCCTGGTACTACTTGCTCGGAAGTACTACTGGCCACGATGCGAAACGACATTGACCATTTTGTCCGAAACTGCCCACACTGCCGGCTAACCAAGGCCACCCGGCAACGCACCCTATGGTGTCCTGCGCCCCCCCCAGTACCCGAGAAGCCAGGCAACACATCTCAGTCAACTTTGGTCACTGGTTTACCTGCCTAAAGGGGTTTGACGTCATCTGTGTTTTTGTTGACCGACTGACCAAGCAATGCCATCTCCTACCATGTACCACGACACACCTCGGAAGCACTGGCCGAGCTGTTCTGCGACCGAATCTTCAGGTACCACGGTTGCCAGAAACCATCGTCTCGGTCGGGGTCCCCAGTTTGCCTCGAGATTCTGGAAACACCTATGCTCATGCTTCAAGATCGAGCCACGCCTGTCGACTGCCTTCCACCCCCAGACTGCGGCCCAACCGAACGGATGACGCCTTCATGGAACAGCACCTCC
>NW_026250504.1:0-1519 GCF_024521635.1 Tricharina praecox
TAAATGATCAATGAAACTATTGCTCTAATAATGATTTCTTCCCTTGATTACCTAACTCTAACTTCCTTATTCCCTGTCTTTTTTAGTTTGTTTTTTTCTATCCTTTCGTTTTTTATTTATATATTTATATATAAATAAAAATAAGCAGCAAGCTGCGGTAAAGGCCAAATAAAATAACTTGAATACTGCCCAGAAGATATACAAATATATTATCTTAGGATTAAAGAAACTCATTGAAATATATAGATGTATCTAAGATATTAACAATGAAAACTTAAACTTTTATTAAGCGTCTGTATAGCTCCACAGTCTTAGTGGAGTTCGTCTAATTGTTATATCCTTTATGGCTATAAATAATTTTAGTGCGTACGCCAATATTTATTCGTGGCCCGGAGGGCCAAGTTTTGACTCCGTTTCTTCTCCAGAGGAGATGACAGCGGTTTTTTGGATAAAAAAAAAGACTCCTGTCATCTCCTTCGGAGAATAAAGGGGTAGAAAAATATATATATTTTTTGACCCTCCTCGAGTTAAAAACGTAGGCGCGCGTGCGCGCCTTCTGTCTTGGCCCTCCATCCTGGGCCAAGAAAAGTCAAAGCAAATTCTTAGGAACAATTCATATTTTCCGTAACTTTTTCACTTCCCCAATAAATCTGAATCCCTTAAAACATTTTGAGATACCTTCACCCAATCATCCACGTGACTATTTTAAGGATCCTGGGGCTCCGCCCCAGAGTATGCCAGATCATATGCAAGTTGGGTATGTTCCAACAAAAACTGTGGGAATAAATGAAAAAGTGCATACACCTGAATTCTTATAAGTGTTCTACGTGTTAATACTAAATTATACACAGCAAAACATTTACCTAAGTCCCCTCGAGGGGGCCTTGGGTATAATATTTTTGGAATTCTGCGTAGCTTTTTTTAATCAACGTTTTTTAGTTGAATTGTTCTATAACCGCTTCGTAACTGGCCTTGTATTGAAGTTAGGTGGTCACACTACTAAAATTATTGATAAGGGTTCTATTTTTTTTTTATATTTATATATAAATAAGAGCTTGCGGGTTGCCTAAAATAATTATAAAATATATATTTAAGAGCTTGCGCCTTAAAATAGAATTAATAGGACCATTTGGTTTAGAAAAAGGATTACGGCCACGGCTCCGCCGTGGATGTAATCCGTCGCGCGCTGCTGTTTTTTATTTATATATAAATATATAAATAAAAATAAGCGCGCCGGATTACTAATTTTAAGTAAGAATATTGCTAGTATGGAAACTGGTGTTATTACAACCTACGCTTTATATATCCTTACTGGTCTAGTCTTTTATATTTTAATTCCTTTCTTAACTTTAGCTGATGATAGTTTACTTATACTAATTATCTTTGCTTTATTAACAGTTATTAATACTTCTTATATTAAGAAAAATTCTATTTTATAATTTTTCTTAATAAGGCAAGTTGTTGTGTTTTTTAGTCCCTTCTTGTAATTCTATTTCCTCGTGTCTTCCCCTTCCCCTCC
>NW_026250505.1:0-1457 GCF_024521635.1 Tricharina praecox
AGAGGGGCAACACTCGTCATAGTGGTTTTTCTCCGATCAGAGTTTCCTCTGCGCTTGTTCCGCGATTCGCCTGCCTCAAGTCAAGGATGACTGTATCGGACTTTTTGTGCGTATCGCTGCGCCTCCGATCCCACCTAGACTCTGGTTCCGTTTGCTTCCTTCCTTCCTATCTCGTCTCTGACTAGCTACGACTAATCTAAAAAATCCCCTCCTGTTCCCCGATCTATCTAACTATCTTTCCTGAACTCCCGTTGGTAAGCAGCCGGACTCTGAAGTCGGGCCGACTGCGACCAGGGTGTCACAAGCAAGGAAGCAGCCGATAAGCTTCCCGACCACAAGTCCTACGACCACGCAATCGATCTCAAGGAAGGAGAGACTCCTCCATGGGGTCCTATCTATGCGCTGTCAGAGAAAGAACTTGAGGCCCTCAGGGAGTGGCTCAAGGAGATGCTCCAGACAGGCAAGATTCGAAGATCCAAATCACCAGCCGGGGCGCCGATACTATTTGTACCAAAGGCGCACGGCAGGGGTCTCCGATTGTGTGTCGACTATCGCGGTATCAACAAGATTACCGTAGCCAATCGCTACCCACTCCCGATCATGGCGGAGTTGCAAGACTGCGTCAGGGGTGCGAAAGTCGTCACCAAGATTGATCTGAAGAATGGCTATCACCTTATCCGCATCAAGGAAGGTGACGAGTGGAAGACGGCTTTCCGCTGTCGATACGGACTATTTGAGTTTTTGGTCATGCCGTTTGGGCTGACCAACGCTCCAGCGACGTTTCAGGACATGATTAACCACATATTTCGGGATATGTTGGACCTGGGACTGGCCGCGTACATCGATGACCTCTACATCTATGCGAAGACGCACGAGGAGCATGACAAGATAGTCATCGAGGTACTAAAGAGGTTGGAAGAAAATAAGTTGGCAATCTCACCAGAGAAGTGTGTCTGGTCGACAGGGAGAGTCGAGTTCCTAGGATACGTGATATCCCAAGATGGAATTGAGATGGCTAAGGACAAGGTGGAATCTGTGCTCTTGTGGGAGGCGCCGCGGTCCCTCAAGAAAGTACAAGCCTTTCTTGGGTTCGCCAATTTTTACGGGCGCTTCATCAAGGATTTCTCAAAGATCACGAGAGCCTTGACCGAGAGCACAAAAGAAAAAGGGAAAGATTGGAGATGGACAGCGGAGATGGAACTGGCCTTTGAGGAGCTGAAGTCTAGGTTCACCACGGCACCGATTCTCGGGCACTACAACCCAGAACTACCTGTCGTGGTGGAATCCGACGCTTCCGACTTCGCGCTGGGGTTAGGGTTAGGGTTAGGGTTAGGGTTAGGGTTAGGGTTAGGGTTAGGGTTAGGGTTAGGGTTAGGGTTAGGGTTAGGGTTAGGGTTAGGGTTAGGGTTAGGGTTAGGGTTAGGGTTAGGTTAGGGTAGGGTTAGGGTTAGGGTTAG
>NW_026250506.1:0-1013 GCF_024521635.1 Tricharina praecox
TTCAAAATGTACACCCGGCCCGGCAGCCAGAACGGCAAACCTGACGCATTATCCAGGTGCCCGGAGTAGCGCCCTGAAAAAGGGGGGGTGAGATCAGCCAATTACAACGATCCTGCATAAATTGTCACGGCTCGCGACGGCACATTCCAAGAAGAGTCGGAACAGGGATCGGAAGGCAGTGCGGGGGCAGTGCAAGGGGCTGCGCGGGCGGCAATGCAAGAATGCGTCGGAGGAATTGGGGCTGTGTGTTAGTAGCAGGGGTAGCGCGGCAGTGCAAGGCTGTGACTCACTGGAGCGGGGTATCGGCGAGGAGAATTTCTCAGGGTCTGACACATGCCCACGGTCATTGTCAGGTTGCGGGAAGAAGTGGAGGATTTCCTATATAAACGGGCCGGCGCCCCTCTGTAATTAGTTCTTCAGGCAACAACTTGTTAATTCAACTACTGTTACCTCTGTCCTGCCTCGGCTGCCGTCTGCGCCGTATCCTTGTCCCTGCCTCTGTTCTCAGTTGCCGTCTGCACTGAGCCCTGCCTTACCTTGTCCTCCGAATCCGTCTTGCCTCTATCGAACGTAGAACCCGATCCCCAGCCCGACTTCGCTACCCTGGAGCCTTGACCGACCGTGCCGTTACACTTTGTTGCGTCGCCCATCTCTCCACCTAGCGAAGAACCATGGCCGACGAACACCCCAGCACCAGACCCTCCCCAGCAGGAGGAAGTACCGGTGGCACCCCCCTACTATCGAGAAATTCCCGCCACCGTCTACGAGCAACTCGAGATCATCGTCAACCACGACTCACCCGCCGACAATACGACACTGTTGGGGTTATATAACCAGTTCCAAATCATAGCCCGCGCAATCACCCAGTCCCCCACAGCAGCACCCACCTGGCGAGTAGACGACCTCGAAGAACAACTTGCCAACTCCCGCCGTATCGACAACCGTCTCGCCACACTAGAAACCCAACCCCAGGGCCGCGCCGAGCGCGTCCCGGAGCCGCCATGTTTGATTGC